>NC_057813.1:373274380-373314160 GCF_018294505.1 Triticum aestivum
GGAATAAGGGAGTGGGCGGTTCGGCCGGTTGGGCCTTTGCCCAGTTGGGCCGGTGGCCTGCTGGGTCGAGGCCCAGTTGTGGGGGGGGGGTCTTTCTTCTCTTTTACTTTTCTGTTAATCTTCTTTTTATTTATTTCTTTTCGGTTTTCACTTAGTTTCCTATTATTTCTAGTTTTAGCAAAATACCAAAACGGCACATAATTTGTTGTTACCAAATATGCCATGGCCACATTAACTTGCTACCCAAACTAAAATAGTTTTGTAATTATTTAATATTTAAAAGTATTTAAATAATAGTCTTAGCTGATATTTTATCCATTTAATAGTATTTAAATAGTTTATAAAGGTGTGGTTTCTCCACCATAGTTACCTATGCTTTACTTGGTTCACTCCGAACATTTTAGTTTTAATTTTTGAAAACTTTTATTGTTTGCTTGATTTTGAATTTGAACTTGAATTTGTTTCGAACTAACGCGAGATTAGCAACGGTAATCAAGGTGACGTGGCATCATTGGCAGAGGTTGTTGTAGCTTGATTATCCGGGCGTCACGCGCCCCCCTACTGGGCGCGCTCCCCTGTCTCCTGGGGCCCCTGGTGGCCCTCCGGTGCCCCTCTTCTGCTATATGAAGTCTTTCACCCTGGAAAAAAATCAGAAGCAAGCTCACGGGACGAAACTCCGCCGCCACGAGGCGGAACCAATCTAGGGCTCCGGCGGAGCTGTTCTGCCGGGGAAACTTCCCTCCGGGAGGGGGAAATCATCACCATCGTCATCACCAACGATCCTCTCATTGGGAGGGGGTCAATCTCCATCAACATCTTCACCAACACCATCTCCTCTCAAAACCCTAGTTCATCTCTTGTATCCAATCTTGTATCAAAACCACAAATTGGTACCTATGGGTTGCTAGTAGTGTTGATTACTCCTTGTAGTTGATGCTAATTGGTTTATTTGGTGGAAGATCATATGTTCAGATCCTTAATGCATATTAATACTCCTCTTATCATGAACATGAATATGCTTTGTGAGTAGTTACGTTTGTTCCTGAGGACATGGGTGAAGTCTTGCTATTAGTAGTCATGTGAATTTGGTATTCATCCAATATTTTGATGAGATGTATGTTGTCTCTCCTCTAGTGGTGTTATGTGAACGTCGACTACATGACACTTCACCATTATTTGGGCCTAGAGGAAGGCATTGGGAAGTAATAAGTAGATGATGGGTTGCTAGAGTGACAGAAGCTTAAACCCTAGTTTATGTGTTGCTTCGTAAGGGGCTGATTTGGATCCACTAGTTTCATGCTATGGTTAGGTTTACCTTAATACTTCTTTTGTGGTTGCGGATGCTTGCAATAGGGGTTAATCATAAGTGGGATGCTTGTCCAAGAAAGGGCAGTACCCAAGCACCGGTCCACCCACATATCAAATTATCAAAGTATCGAACGCGAATCATATGAGTGTGATGAAAACTAGCTTGACGATAATTCCCATGTGTCCTTAGGAGCGCTTTTCTCATTATAAGAAATTGTCCAGGATTGTACTTTTCTACAAAAAGGATTGGGCCACCTTGCTGCACTTTATTTAACTTCATTGCTTGTTACCCGTTACAAACTATCTTATCACAAAACTATCTGTTACCTACAATTTCAGTGCTTGCAGAGAATACCTTAATGAAAACCGCTTGTCATTTCCTTCTCCTCCTCGTTGGGTTCGACACTCTTACTTATCGAAAGGACTACGATAGATCCCCTATACTTGTGGGTCATCAAGACTCTTTTCTGGCGCCGTTGCCGGGGAGTGAAGCGCCTTTTGTGAGTGGAACTTGGTAAGGAAACATTTATATAGTGTGCTGAAATTTTCTGTCACTTGTTACTATGGAAACTAATCCGTTGAGGGGATTGCTCGGGGTATCTTCACCCTGACCAGTAGAGCAAAGAGTTGCTCCTCAACCTACTGAACCTACTAAAAATGTTTACTTTGAGATTCCTCCGGGTATGATAGAGAAACTGCTAGCTAATCCCTTTGCGGGAGATGGAACATTGCATCCTGATTTACACCTTATCTTTGTGGTTGAAGTTGGTGGATTATTTATGCTTGCAGGTATTCCCGATGATGTTGTCAAAACTAAGGTCTTCCCTTTATCTTTGAAGGGAGATGCATTGACATGGTATAGGCTATGTGATGATACGGGATCTTGGAACTATAAACGATTGAAATTGGAATTTCACCAGAAATTCTATCCTATGCATCTTGTTCATCGTGATCGTAATTACATATATAATTTCTGGCCTCGCGAAGGAGAAAGCATCGCTCAAGCTTGGGGGAGGCTTAAGTCAATGTTATATTCATGCCCCAATCATGAGCTCTCAAGAGATATGATTATTCAAATTTTTTATGCTCGGCTTTCTCTCAATGGTCGCACCATGCTTGATACTTCCTGTGTTGGTTCTTATATGCTGAAGACTACTGAATTCAAGTGGGATTTATTGGAAAGAATTAGACACAACTCTAAAGATTCGGGTTCCGACGATAGTAAGGAGTCAGGTATAACACCTAAGTTTGATTGTGTTAAATCTTTTATGGATACCGATGCTTTTCGTGGATTTAGCACTAAATATGGACTTGACTCTGACATAGTAGCTGCTTTTTGTGAATATTTTGCTGCTCACGTTGATCTCCCTAAGGAGAAGTGGTTTAAATATAATCCTCCCACTGAAGTAAAAGTAGTTGCACATATTACAGTGGAAGAAAAGACTATCACTTATACTGATCCTATTGTTCCTACTACTTATGTTGAGAGACCACCTTTTCCTGTTACGATAAAGGATCATCCTAAAGCTTCAACTGTTGTTCGTAAGAGTAATACTAGAACTTATACGCCCCCTAGGCAAATTAAAGTTGAACCTAGTATTGCTATGGTTAAAGATCTCTTGGATGATAATTTAGATGGGCATGTTATTTATTTCTAAGGTGAAACTGCTAATATTGCTAGACCAGATGCTAAGATACATAGACCTGTTGTAGGCATGCCTATTATTTCTGTTAAAATAGGAGATCATTGTTATAATGGCTTATGTGATATGGGTGCTACTGCTAGTGCAGTACCTATTTCCTTATATAAAGAAATTATGCATGATATTGCACCCACTGAGTTGGAAGGTATTGATGTTACTATTAAGCTTGCCAATAGAGATACTATTTCACCAGTTGGGATTGTTAGAGATGTTGAAGTCTTGTGTAGGAAAGTTAAATATCCTGCTGATTTTCTTGTTCTTGGTTCCCCACAAGATGACTTTTGTCCCATTATATTTGGTAGACCCTTCTTGAATACTGTTAATGCTAGGATTGATTGTGAAAAGGATATTGTTACAATTGGCTTAGGGGATATGTCTCATGAGTTTAATTTTGCTAAGTTTCATAGACAACCACGTGATAAAGAATCACCTAGTAAGGATGAGATTATTGGTCTTGCTTCTATTGCCGTACCTCCTACTGATCTGTTAGAACAATATTTGCTAGACCATGAAAATGATATGTTTATGAATTAAAGAAGGAAAATAGATGAAGTATTCCTTCAACAGGGTCCTATTCTGAAACACAACTTACGTGTTGAAATCTTGGGGGATCCTCCTCCACCCAAGGGTGATCCCGTGTTTGAGCTCAAACCTTTACCTAATAATCTTAAATATGCTTATCTTGATGAAAAGAAGATATATCCTGTTATTATTAGTGCTAACCTTTCAGAGCAAGAAGAGGAAAGATTATTGAAAACTCTAAAGAAGCATCATGCTGCTATTGGATATACTCTTGATGATCTTAAGGGCATTAGTCCAACTCTATGCCAACACAAAATAAAACTCGAGAAAGATGCCAAACCAGTTAGAGATCCTCAATGATGATTAAATCCTGAGATGAAAGAAGTGGTAAGAAAGGAGATACTAAAGCTCCTTGAGGCAGGTATTGTTTATCCCGTTGCTGATAGTGATTGGGTAAGTCCTGTCCATTGCGTCCCCAAGAAAGGAGGTATTACTATCGTTCCTAATGATAAAGTTGAATTGATCCCGCAAAGAATTATTACAGGTTACAGTATGGTAATTGATTTCCGTAAATTAAATAAAGCTACTAAGAAAGAGGGACATCGGCGGCTTCGCTCCGGGCGCGCTCCAAAGCTCTCTTCGACGTATTGTTGCAGGAGCAAACGAAGAAGATCGCCGGCACCCCCCCCTGGCCGCCCTCCTCCGCCATGACCATGAAGCTGGCACGCGTGTGCGGGCGCAACCGGCAGCTTGGAAGAGTAGTACATGGTAGGTCGCCGCCGCTCTGGTCCCAGGAAGGCTACCACTACTCCTCTCAGTCGACGCCAAGCTTGGTGGGGTAAACATCAGCGGCCGATTGGCCGCTTGATGGCGACATGGAGGCAGAAATCTTCAGAACCTTGTGCTCCGGAGGAGGAGGTTATCGAGGCGGATGAGGAGGAGGCAAAGGCAATGGTCGGCTTTCTCGGGTTCATGGTCGGACATGGTGGTCGGGCACCGGCGATCGTTTAGATTAGGTGTACAGTAGGTTTTAGTATGGTTTGTGCGAAATATGTAATGAATTTCGTCCAGTTTGTAGGAAAAGTTTTTGAAATGTAATGAATTTCATCTGGTTAATTTGAAATTTGCTTTGTTTGCACGAATTTCGTCTGGTTAGTTCATATAGTTGTCGAAAGGTATGCGGGAAGCATGGGATGGCATCCATCAGTGTCCTCGGACAGATGCCGGTGTAAATTTGTGGGCCAGCGCTGGAGATGCCCTAACTATCATGCTATAATCGCTAACAGTGCTCCATTATTTGGCAGCGAACAGTTATCCCTCGATCAAAATCAGATCCGCGGTGTCTCGCACTCCTCCCACGTAAGAGTGTAAACTCTTGCTTACATAAAAATGGAGCAAGTGGACGGCACTGTAGCATGTCATATCACTCAAACTAGCCCGCCTAACGAGCGGGAAAGCACCGGCCTCGTCATTTTGTTCTGGATTTCTATCGATCGATCGCGCGAAAATGTTACGCTTTGCAAGTTCTAAAGGAAAAGGCGGCACACTTATGACTCGTACGTGTCGCACCCCGACAGTCCGGCTCGCACACCGCTCACCAGAGGGGACACGTGTTGTCTTGCAATTTCACTGACATGTGGGACTGCAATTGAATAAACCGTCGATAGCCGAAATCTTATCGTTCGATGGGCGTCAGCTGAGAAGAGAGAAACGGGGGAGGGAGAAGAGATCGCCCACCCGCCGCGCACAGACTCCAAGAAATATATGGTGATAATGTGAGGTGGGCCATGCTGGAGTCCGGACCACTTCCAAGCCCGCTCTGACCGCCCTGGCCCCTCAAGACACCAGCTGCCCGCCGCATGCATGCATAGCAAGTAGTACTAGTAAAATACTGGGCTATAAGCCTGCTTATGTGGAGGGGAGAGAGGCATTGACAAAGTCAAGGAGTGGGCTCTGCAAGAGCCCGTCTCTACACGTGCTCCTAGGTATAAAAAATAATTCTAAAAAAGGCATAAAATAATTGTGTCTAAAAAAAGAAAGATAAAAAACATTTGAGAGGAAATAGATAGAGAAAAAGTGAGAAAAAGTCGTAACCTTATAGCCAACCTTATAGTCAACACTATGGTAGCATTACATGCGGAAGGAGGGAGTGGTGCACATGCCAAGGTCACTAGGGTGTCGTGTTTCACACTCCTCCGTCGTAACAATGGAGACAATAGCTTTCATCAAAAATAAACAATGAATACTCGTTGCTCGTCCTCTATATCGGAAAGAATACTTTCATTTGCCGACATGTGGGGCGTCGACCATCCTGGTCCACCTGTCATGCACAAAATTACCCTGGTCTACCCCGGTCGTATCGTAGGCCCAACCTTTCCCACTGTAAGTTGTTCAGACGAAGGAACCATCATGACTTCGTTGAATTATGCTTCTTCAAGAAAACTTACTGTACCTGCAATACTGCTACCACACGCAAAGACTGGACGGCACTGTACCACATCATATCACTGAAACCCACTAGGCCAAACTAGCCCGCATGGGTCATCTATTTTGGAACAGAGGGAGTACGTCTTTGTACTGCTATGATTTTGTGTTGTACGTCTCTGTACTTTTGCTACGATTTTCCTACCCTATGAACCAAATGAGGCTTGAATGTATCTGTGTCGACTATTGTCTGGTCGGTCGCTAAGCCTACAATTTTAGGAGCTTGGGCTATTGGTCGATTGAAAGTATAAGCGTACCACGAGCTCATCAGCCCCAATGTTTCTCTTCGATGAGTGTTTTGCAAGTACTATAGATTGCACAATAGCTAGCCTACTAGCACCAAGAATCATCAAACAAGCCCTGCTGATATGATAAACAGTTCAAACTTACATCTAAGCATGCCATATATTACATCAAAAGCTGGTGAGGATACATCTGTTTCCATAACTCGGAGAGGGTTCGCATGATTCACTATCAAACAAAAGTAGCAAATACCGCCCACACAAGACAGTGCACTAGCCCTAAGATGGTTTGATAACACGCATCGTTCTGGTAATTAAACACAGGGAATGCAAACTACCCTAAAGGATTAGCGCGGCCAACTATTTCTTGTCATCGATCTCTCGGGCAATGACCACAGCATGGACAACGACATGGGAATCAATCTCTGGGGCGATGTCCACAGGACTGACCGCGACATTGGAATCGATCTCTAGGGCGATGTCCATAGGATGGACAGCGGCATTGAATCGATCTCCGGGGCGATGCCAATAGGACGGACGGCAACATCGAAAACGATCTCTGGGGTGTTGTCCACAGGATGGGCCGCGACATCGGAATCATCAAGGACGTCCACCGGCACCTGCACAACCCTAACATATTAGCAAGCACATTGCAAATAATCAAAAACCACAACTATGGTAATAAGCCATTATTTTTTACCTTGTGCAGCTCACCGGGGGATCTCATCCCTCCGAGGGCCATCTCCTCGTCCTCGATGGGGGCCATCACCTTGTTAGGGGAATACTACTTCTCAATAGCGACTATCTCCTCAAACTCGGCCTTGAGCCTCACATAGGTGGCCATCAGAGTTTCTGGGGTAGGCACGGTGGGGCCCTTGCTGTTCTTCCAACTTTCTTTGAGGAGTTCATCCGCCAACGTCGTCAACTCTTTGGCCAGTGCTTGTTTCTTGGAGTTCTTCGTCTCCATGGGTTGGCCCGCCAACATGGTCAACTCGTTGGTCGGTGCTCGCTTCCTGGAGATCGCTATCTCCAGTGGGTTGTCCACCGACAAATCTTTGCCTAGTTGATGTAGGGCGGAACCCTAGGGGCCGATCTTTCACGTTTGGAGAGGATCCCTATGAAGAACACGAAGAACACGCGGAGGGTAACGAGGGAAATCACGGGGAAATGCAAGAGAAAGACTCAACCAACACGAATATGATCACACATGTGCTAGATCCAAGAAACACAAAGAGATACACGGTCCAAATCCAACAAAGGACAATACAAGTGGCGGTAGTTCATCTCTGAGAGGAGGTCTTGAATCCACGAGGGATCTTCCCGTAAAGGGGTCTTGAATCCAGGTGGATCTTCTCCGAAGAGGCCGCGGTCTCTCACGAGGAGGAGATCTGTATGGATGAGCAAAGCTCTATCTCAAATGAGCTAAACCAATGCTAACCCTAAGACGTAGGTGGAGGGAGAGTATATATAGTCTAAGGGGCGAAGGGGTACATGGGCCTCGGCCCAGATGCGCTGCACGCAGGCAAGGGAGGCCGGATGTCCGGGCATCGGGCCGGATGTCCGGGCCTTCGCGAGGTGCCGGATGTCCGGGCTAGCGGGCCGGATGTCCGGGCTGGAGTGGCCGGTCTTGGAGCTCTCTGGATAGGCGGGCTCCATGTCCGGGCTGGGGGCCGAATGTCCGGCGGCTCGGGAAGAGCCGGATGTCCGGGCCTCTGGCCGGATGTCCGAGCTGACGGGGTTCAGCTTCGGGTGTGTTCTGTGAAGGGCGCCGGATTTCCGGGATCGGGCCGGGTTTCCGGGCTGGGGCCGGATGTCCGGGGCCTGTAGCAGCTGGCTCTTCTTCCTTCTCCTCTTCCATGCTTGGCCTTGGTCCTTTGATTCTCCATGGTCATCTCGGTTGTACTTGAGTATAGGCAAGGTCCATGCATGAGGTACTAGCCATGTATCACATGTGGAAAGTGATGGTTCGAAGAGGATTGAATTCACCTTGTGTCCAATGGCGTATGTTTGAGGTCTCGTCATATGTCCTCTTGGGGCTTGGAGAGTAGTCGGAGTGTACATCATGATCCTCATCATCATGGAAACGGTTGTTGTGGACGGACTTGTAGTTGGACGTAGATGAAGGCATTGTGCAATTCAAGTACTCCAAGGTGTCTCCGGTATGTGGTACATGCAAAATGAGCAAACAAAAAGTACACTTGGAATTAGCGCACACAAAGTTTCCATCATGTAAGAATGAGTCCGTGCAGCAAGATAGTGTGTGGCAAGGCACAAGATGCTTATACAAAAGATGTAGAATGATATGTAAAGCATTCATGGGAGGAAATGCAATCCTTGTGCACACTAATGTGTTGTGAATATGATCAATGCAACCACAGTGCAAAATGATGTCATAGTGAGACGGTTTATCAATAGCATGAATATGGCAATGGATGCTCAACATGTGTATGTAATCATGCAATTGATGGTAGGCAATCTGATCACTATGTATGAATATGCCATCAAGGAAGATCACAACAAATTTGCTAAGGAAGTGAACAAGCCCATATATCATGGATGACATGGAAATAGATGCAACAAGAGAAGCATAATGTGAGTCAATCCATGCATATGGTGCAAACTTGTGGTGAGTATGAAATGTCCATCGAGCATGACATGTGTGAGCACAATCAACAAATATGGAGATGTTGGTGTACCAATGCTCGATGTCATGGCATGAGTGAAGTTTCGAAGGTGCATCCAATAAGTGCGAGCGCTCCTCAATGTGAAGGTCCATAGAGCCAATCTTCAATGCCGGTCCTCCCTCCAATAGATGCACCATGTAGACAAGAAGAAGGAGACAACAGTGAAAGAATGGCCCATCCAATATGCATAATTGAGGATGGCTCAAAGGGAAAGAGTTCACCTTTAGGAGATTCTCGTAAATGTTGGTGTTGCACATCGTATATGCCTTTGCATGACCAAGTTGTCGCATAATGGCATCGCCTTGTGAATCCTCCAAAATGAAATAACATGACAAACACTCGGAAAAACAAATAAGGTTAGTGCAAATGCAACACCTATCATTCGTGAGGTAAGATACCCAACAAGTGTACGCATCATGCTCATCATAAGAGAGTACAAGGGAGCATTTCATAGTATGGAGGCATATGATGCGAGAGCAACCAAATATAATAGGCTCAATCAAAAAAGCATGCATCACAAGTAAAGTGTAAAAGTCTCCAAGATCAATAAGCATAGTATGGTTGCGCTCAATATAAGTGGATATGAGAGAGGCAACTAATGGACACAAGAGATAATGATCAAGATATATCATGTGAGAGGCATGAGCATATATGTCATCAACCCAAGAAAGCGAGTAAGGGTGGAACATGGGTGATGCAACATAGCAAGGAATGATAGTGATCAAGTCAAACAAGCTAGTAGTGCGAAGATGCAACATACTAGAAGGAATCATGGCAAGCATGTCATGTGTGCAAATAGTGAGCATGAATAATTCACATGACATAGCACAAGCATGAAAGAAAGATATGAGGAAAATATCATCAATGTATTGGCGAGAGGCCATATGTGAATAGCAATGGGACATCATGACTCTCCCAACACAACAAGCATCCATAGAATGGGGCACAAAGAAATCATGGTAATAGCAACAAGTATCTCCACCAAGCATGCAAATACACATAGAAATAGCATAATGGTGAATCAAGGGTAGATGCAAGCAAGGGTCACAATTGCATGGCAAAATCATGTAAAGACGCATAACATGCAAAGTGAACACGATAGTATGGGCATAAAGGGACAAGTGATATAGAGCCCGTAGCTGTGTGAGAGCCAAGTAAAAGAGATGCGCGTAGTCCTTGCATGAAGGGAACGGTGGGAAGGATAGTCCACGGGATCCCAAGTCATCGTTGCTCTCAAGAGCTCGTTTCATCAACTCGTGGGATTGAGAGGTTGACGAGTATACATGAGTACCTACACGAAACAAAGACAAAGGGAAAATTGTGTGTGTGTGGTATATGTACACATCATCCATCATGATGCACACATGCATGTGTCGGTTAGCATAGAATATCCAATGCTCAAATAAATGAGATGCGTGGTATAGAAACATGGCATCCATCATGAGAGGTTTGTTATTAGGCATGGCATAATGGAGACTCAAAGGATGTAATGCATCATGAGAAATAGCTAGAGCATTGTTATTCATGTAATGCATATGGTGCACGCAATTATGGGAATCATGCAAAGTATGAAATGCATCAAGATCTCCTAATATGTATGAGGAAACTATGGGGGTCTCCTCATGAGCATGAGTAGAAACATCCCATGGAGAATATTGACAATATCCAAAACAAAGCATATTTGGTTCTATGTGATCATGGCATGACATAGTAGATGAATTGCACAAATCATGTAAAGGAAGCATCGCAATATCATCACATGAAAAACAAAAGTCAATGACCATCATCTCGTCATCTATGCTATAAGTGCAAATGGGATTTATTTTAATGGGGCATGCATAGTTACTATGTTGAGATTGAAATGAAGCAATATGGGAGATCTCACTCATAGCATATGACAAGTTCAATGGATTGTCAAACATGAAGTGACCAATAGAATTTTCACATGATATCCTATGGAGCATAGCATCACAACTAGGCAAATCAACATGCTCATCATCATATTCATCATAAATTGGTAAGTCATGACATCCGGAAGTCGCACTAGCATGAAGCACGGGAATAGGTGGGTCAACATCATGCAAGCAAGCGATGTCAAGAGAGTCCGCTAGTGGGACAAGAGAAGCACCATCACCTATGTTACCTTTGGAGCGTCGCTCATGTGTTGTAGGTGAGGTGTCCAAGATCCACTCGTTGTCATCTTCATCTTGATGGAACCATGTGGGGGGTGCATCATCGTCCACCATGGCCATCGGTTTTCCCATTGGAGGTATGGAATCGTCGAGGATAGGCATGTCGTCATGTAGGAGACCTAGCACCAAAGAAGAAAACACACTAGGAGTAGAGGTTAAGTCGTTAGAAATCATAGTGGCCTCACGTGCCGTGTCAACTACCTCACTCACTAAGTGTTGTGGCTCACTCCCTCCCTCAAGGATGATCTCACTCATATGGTTGGTGGAGTCACTCAAATGGCGCTCAACCTCACATAGGATGTGTGGCATTCTCTCATGTGTGGGGCTAGTGGTGGTCACACTCATCCTCTCATAGGAAATTCTCTCAATGTCATATATGGTGGAGTCACTCATCTCACTCATGGGGTGGTGGCTCTCCTCACATGGCACTTAGGGCATCTTGATATATGTGGGTGTCGGAGAGGCGTAGGTGCAAATGTCTCCATGCGCGGTCGTGTAGCTTGACTCGGAGTATGAGTCCAATATGGGCGCCGTCTTCATGTTGTTGAAGAGGTTCGCGCTTGTCGCCGTGGTCGAAGGGGATGGCCGTTGCTCGACATTCTTGTCACCGTCTTGGTGTGGGAGGCCCATATGATGTGGCACCTCGTAGCTCATCTCCATGACCGAAGGGGATTTCCCATGATCGGCCATCTTCCTTGAGGGGCTTCCGAAGATGGAAGTGTCTCCCTCGCTCGTAGGTGGTCGCCTTGGACTTGATGAAGTTGTTGTAGGCGTACTCATGGGAAGTAGGCAAAGATGTTGTACATCCAAAGGCGAAGATGCCTTAATAGCATTTGGCGAAGATGCCGAAGTGGTGGTGGTAGCCGTAGCTCCGTCTTGGTGGTGCTCGTCTCACGGTCTTCTCTTTTTCTCATGAAGCTTGGACTTGGCGTGAAGTAGGGCTTGTTGGGACTTGTACATTTGCGCTTGTGGAGCATCTTCATGATGATGATGTTGTTGTCGTGCTTGAGCTCGTAGTAGATGTTGTTCGTCATCGTCGTGCACATGTTGATTGGAGGTGACTTGCCCTTCATGATGATGTTGATCACAATTGTGATGGTGGTCATCATGAAGATGTGAACATGGACGAATTGCGCTTGCATCGTGTTCACGCTCCGAAGACTTGTGGCTTGAATGTCGCCACCTTGAAGATGACGAAGGGGAAGGAGACTTGATCAAGGCCCGAATCTCCTCCATCCTTGCATCTTGCTCCTCTTTATGTGCGGAAAGCTTCTTGTTGATGTAGTCCCTTTTCCTTGCTTCGGAGTGACGAATTTCGATGGAGATGCTCTCAATGCGCTCTCGCAATTTTGATTGTGCGCCTTGCATTTGTCGTTGTAGATCGAAGATGGACGCTTTGGTGATGTAGTTGTTCAGGCCGTCGTGGTTGTCAAAGACCGGAGATGAAATGCCTTGCCTATCCATCACAAGACTCAAGCAAGTATGAGTGGGAGAAAGAGAAGAAGTAGACCAAATGTACCTTGACCGATGTTGAAGATGGATCAATGATCACTCAAATGTGTAACAAGGAAATAGCACAATTGGTACCAATTCTTGTCGGTTCTCACACCTACACAAGTAAGGCTTATGGTGGAGCTCGGTGAGGATAGTGGCACAAAAAAATTGATGCAAAATGTTAGTAAGAGTCAATAATGTTGAAAGAGATTCACAAATTCGCAAGCGAAACAAGTAGACCAATAGCAATATGTGGCACGCGGAAACACACACACAGATAGATAAATGGGGTCATGCAACCAAGGAATAAGCACAAAATGTGGGATCCACGGAAAACGCTCGTGTTGCACAACTCAAGAGAGACGCTAGCACGATTGCTCTATAGGCGGATACGACACTTGTGCACAACCTATAAGATGCAAAATATATGGACTTTTATCCCAAATATGTTATATGTATGGTATTTCGGTGATATGATCCAAGATGATCGGATATGACAATCTTAATATAGTATGATGCTATGGTTCTTGCTTATAAGCTCTTTGCTTATCTTTCTATTTTTGCTTAAAAGCTTGGTTGGCTCTTTCACTTTTGAGCTCTTTTCTCATGCAAAACTTCACGAACCAAGATAGCAATTGTGTATATGCGGGAACAAACTTGTGACACAAGCTATGATACCAATATATGCACCACGATGATATGGTATGTATGCTATGGGAAGTATGACCACTAATGTGCACAAGTCACGTTGTCGGCAATACTCAAATGGCTAGTCTCGATAGGCAAGTAACGCAAAATGTGCTAGGGGTTAACAATGCAATGGCAAGGGGAATATACAAAGGAGGGGTACCACAATACCAAGATGATATGGAGGTTACCGTCCGTGGCGATGACGAGTGGTAGTGTTCTTGATGTAGAAACCAATATGATGGAGATCTGTCCCTAAGTAGCTGAAACACCTTAGGAAACGGAAAAACCGCGAACTCAAAATCTCAAACGTCAAATGTCAAAATGGTGGTAGCGGAAAGCGGTAGTGGTTTGCACTTGGCAATGCGGAAGTGGAATGATGGGCTACACATGTGTCGGAGTTGAAGTTGTCGTCCCTAAGTAGCTGAAACACCTTAGGAGACACAAGCCACAACTCAAACAAGCTCAAACAAAATTGGGTTAAGTTGGGGTTGGCGAAATGTATGGTGGGCAAGGTTATGTGGAAATGGAGGTGATGGTTGATGAAGAAGCAACCGTCCCTAAGTAGCTGAAACACCTTAGGAGACTCGAATCACTACTCAAGCAACCACTAATGCTATATGGAACAAATGGGTTCGGTTGCGGAAGTCGATGGTGGCAATGCGGATGATGTGGTGGAGGGCCTAGGAAAACTTGCCACATTTTGGAAAATTTGATGGAGTCAAATGGTGATGGTAGTATTTTTCTGGGATGGGGTATGTCAATAGCTTCTCAATGAGCTAAAGAACGTCAAAAACGGACTCCAGATGAATTAGTTATGGTCAAAACAGTGAAACGGGAAAAGCTGAAATCCCAGGGGGCGGACGTCCGGGGGTTTAGCCGGATGTCCGGGCCCTGATGTCCAAAAACTTGCACAAAAATGCGCTCCAGGAGCCGGATGTCCGGGGGTCGGGCCGGATGTCCGGGCTCCAAATCCGAGGATGAACTCGAGGAACTCGATTTTGGGGCGGAAATTGATGATTTCGGGGTCAAAATTGGAGAGAATTCATGGATGGAAGGTGGGGAAACTTGGGGAGATGCTAGATCCACTTGAAACCAAGCAAATCCATGGATCAAAATCAACAAAACATCATCAAACCAACAAATCACAAAAAAAATTGGGGTTATTTTTGGTGGGGATTTTTGAAATTGGGGAAGAACACAACAAAATCAAGCTAGAAAACACAGGGTAGGGGCTCCAAAAACGTGATCAACGTGGCACATGATACCAAGATGATGTAGGGCGGAACCCTAGGGGGCGATCTTTCATGTTTGGAGAGGATCCCTACGAAGAACACGAAGAACACGCGGAGGGGAACGAGGGAAATCATGGGGAAACGCAAGAGAAAACACTCAACCAACACGAATATGATCACACATGTGCTAGATCCAAGAAACACAAAGAGATACACGGTCCAAATCCAACAAAGGACGATACAAGTGGAGGTAGTTCATCTCCGAGAGGAGGTCTTCAATCCACGAGGGATCTTCCCGTAAAGGGGTCTTGAATCCAGGTGGGTCTTCTCCGAAGAAGCCGCGGTCTCTCATGAGGAGGAGTTCCGTATGGATGAGCAAAGCTCTATCTCAAATGAGCTAAACCAATGCTAACCCTAAAACGTAGGTGGAGGGGGAGTATATATAGTCTAAGGGGTGCAGGGGTAAATGGGCCTCGACCCAGATGCGCTGACGCAGGCAGGAAAGGCCGGATGTCCGGGCTAGCGGGCCGGATGTCCAGGCTGGAGTGGCCGGTCTTGGAGCTCTCTGGATAGGCAGGGTCCGGATGTCCGGGCTGGGGGCCGGATGTCCGGCGGCTCGGGAAGAGCCGGATGTCCGGGCCTCTGGCCGGATGTCCGGGCTGACGGGGTTCAGCTTCGGGTGCGTTCTGTGAAGGGCGCCGGATTTCCGGGGACGGACCGGATGTCCGGGTTGGTCCGGATGTCTGGGGCCTATAGCAGCTGGCTCTTCTTCCTTCTCCTATTCCATGCTTGGCCTTGGTCCTTTGATTCTCCATGGTCATCTCGGTTGTACTTGAGTATAGGCAAGGTCCATGCATGAGGTAGTAGCCATGTCTCACATGTGGAAAGTGACAGTTCGAAGAGGATTGAATTCACCTTGTATCCAATGGTGTATGTTTGAGGTCTCGTCATATGTCCTCTTGGGGCTTGGAGAGTAGTCAGAGTGTACATGGGGATGAACGTGGGATGCTCCGCATCACTAGTTGTGACGCCCTCGATTCAATCGTACACTAATCATGCACGCAAATGTGTACGATCAAGATCAGGGACTCACGGGAAGATATCACAACACAACTCTAAAACATAAATAAGTCATACAAGCATCATAATACAAGCCAGGGGCCTCGAGGGCTCGAATACATGTGCTCGATCATAGACGAGTCAGCGGAAGCAACAATATCTGAGTACAGACATAAATTAAACAAGTTTGCCTTAAGAAGGCTAGCACAAACTGGGATACAGATCGAAAGAGGCGCAGGCCTCCTGCCTGGGATCCTCCTAAACTACTCCCGGTCGTCATCAGCGGGCAGCACGTAGTAGTAGGCACCTCCAGCGTAGTAGGGGTCGTCGTCGACGGTGGCGTCTGGCTCCTGGACTCCAGCATCTGGTTGCGACAACCAGAAAGAAAGGAAAGGGGAAAGGGGGGAGAAAGCAACCATGAGTACTCATCCGAAGTACTCGCAAGCAAGGAACTACACTACATATGCATGGGTATATGTGTAAGGAGGCCATATCAGTGGACTGAACTGCAGAATGCCAGAATAAGAGGGGGATAACTAATCATGTCGAAGACTACGCTTCTCGCAGCCACCGTCTTGCATCAAGTAGAAGAGAGTAGATTGAAGTCCTCCAAGTAGCATCTCCAAGTAGCATCTCCAAATAGAATCTCATAGCATAATCCTACCCGGCGATCCCCTCCTCATATCCCAGAGGTAGAGCGACCACCGGTTGTATTTGGCACTTGGAAGGGTGTGTTTTATTAAGTATCCGGTTCTAGTTGTCATAAGGTCAAGGTACAACTCCAAGTCGTCCTGTTACCGAAGATCACGGCTATTCGAATAGATTAACTTCCCTGCAGGGGTGCACCACATAACCCAACACGCTCGATCCCATTTGGCCGGACACACTTTCCTGGGTCATGCCCGGCCTCAAAAGATCAACACGTCGCAGCCCCACCTAGGCTCAACGGAGAGGCCATCACGCCGGTCTAAACCTAAGCGCGCAGGGGTCTGGGCCCATCGCCCTGAGCACACCTGCACGTTGCGTACGCGGCCGGTGAGCAGACCTAGCAACCTCCATTACAAAGGAAGTTGCGTTAACGCAGTCCAACCCGGCGCGCGCCGCTCAGTCGCTGATGTCACGAAGTGCTTCGGCTGATACCATGACGTCGGGATACCCATAACTACTCCCGCGTAGATGGTTAGTGCGTATAGGCTCGTAGCCAACTCAGATCAAATACCAAGATCTCGTTAAGCGTGTTAAATATCCGCGAACGCCGAACAGGGACAGGCCCACCTCTCTCCTAGGCGGTCTCAACCTGCCCTGTCGCTCCACCACAAAGATCTACACAGAGGGCCGTCGGGACAAAGGTCCTTTCAGCCCCCAATCCGTGAATCACTCGCGGGTACTCTTCGAGCTGACCCGACTTTAGTCACCATCTGTATAGTATGTATGTATGTAAAGTATATACCCGTGATCACCTCCCGAGTGATCACGGCCCGATAGTATAGCACGGCTGACGGACAAGAATGTAGGGCCACAGATGGAAATACTAGCATCCTATACTAAGCATATAGGATTGCAGGTAAAGGTATCAACAGTAGTAACAAGGACAGGCTATGCATCAGGATAGGTATAACGGAAAGCAGTAACATGCTACACTACTCTAATGCAAGCAGTATAGAGTAGAATAGGCGATATCTGGTGATCAAGGGGGGGGCTTGCCTGGTTGCTCTGGCAAGAAGGAGGGGTCGTCAACTCCGTAGTCGAACTGGGCAGCAGCAGCGTCGGTCTCGTAGTCTACCGGAGAGAAGAGGGGGAAGAAACAATGAATACAATGCAAACAAATGCATATCGATGCATGACATGACAAGTAACGATGCTAGGTGTGCCCAATCGCGGTAGTAGGTGATACCGATGAAGGGGGGAAACATCCGGGAAAGTATTCCCGGTGTTTCGCGTTTTCGGACAGATGAACCGGAGGGGGAAAGTTGCGTGTTTGGTATGTTAGAGGTGTGTGGTGGACGAACGGGCTGCGTATCCGGGTTCGTCTCGTCGTTCTGAGCAACTTTCATGTAGAAAGTATTTTCATCCGAGTTACGGATTAAAAGATATGATTTTCTAAAGATTTAAATAATTTTCTGATTTTATTTATTCATTTAAATCCAACCTTATCCAGAACAGTGCCTGATGACGCAGGCATGACATTAGAGTGATGTCAGCAGGTCAACTGGTCGGTTGACCAGTCAAACCAGACAGGTGGGTCCAGTGGGACCCACATGTCATTGTCAGGGACAATAACAGAGTTCTAAAATTAACCGAAAGGGTTAATTAGTGTGTGGGTCCTAGCAGTCAGTGAGAGGTTAAAGTTTTAATTAACTAATTTAATTAATTAGCAGTTTATCTATTTGTTTTATTTTTTTATAGCATGGGGCCCGCATGTCAGTGCCACTGGGCTGCCCAGTCAGCACGTTGACCCAGTCAACAGGTTAACAGGGGGCCCTGGGCCCACCAGTCAGTGGCCCGAGACGGTGCCACGTGGGTGCCAGCTCGGCACCCGCCGGACACGCGCCGGGGCTAACTCCGGCGACCAAAACAACGGCGGCCCCTCGCCGGAGTTGGCCGGAACCGTGCTACGGGGCTCGGTTTCGGGCGTGCGTGGGTGCGTTCGAACAGTCACTCGACCGCGTGTCGAGTGGTGGTGGTGGCCTCGCCGGACCTGGCCGGAAACGTCACCGGCGACGAGGTCCGCGGCGTTGCGTTCGGGCACTCATCAGGATGGTGCAAAGAGGCACGGGAGGGGGCATGCGCGTGTGCGTTGAGTCGGGCGTTCGACGCCGCGTCCATCTATGGTGGCGGCGCGGCCCGTAACGGGCTAGGACGACGACGGCGAGAGGCCGAGCGGACGCCGGTGTTCGGGCGCGATCGGAAACGAGGCTAGAGGGCACGGGAAGGCACGGGCCCAAGCTCGTTGGGCTCATGGGAGCAAGAGGAGCTCGATGCCGTGCCCAGGTGAGTGCGACAGGGGCCGTGGCCACGGCGGCGAGGTACACCGCGGCGACCGGAGCCCGGGCACGACGACGAGCTAGTTACCACGCGAGCTAGGAGAGCTAGAGGGCGGAGGAGGGAGGCAGCTCACCTAGCGGCACGCACGAAGGCCGGTGGTAGTTTAGTAGCAGCAGGGGGGTGTCGCCGGAGTTGGTGAAGAACGCGGCCGCCGGAGATGAGGGCGAAGGGGATCCGGTGATTCGGGGCTCCTCCGCTCCAGCTGAGGCCTCCGGTGGACGAGGAAGATGACGGAGGCGTCGACGGACATGCAGGCGCGGCGAGGCGGCGACTGTGGCCGCACGATTCACGGCGGCGAGGCCATGGCGGCGCTCGGTTGCGGTGGGGAAGGAGGGGGAGATGGATCTGGAGGGGAGAGGGAGAGGCGCGGGGGCCGAGGGCGAGCGTGGGGGCGAGTGGGAGGCGGGATCGAGGAGGCGGGGGGGTGCTGGCGATCTTATCCCCCGTCTCGTCGCCGGCGAGTGAGGGTTCAGTTGGGACGCGCCCTGTTCCGACCCGGGTCGGGGGAACAGGGGAAGGGGACGCGGTGCGGGAGCTGGGCCGGCTGGGCCGGCCAGTCTGGCTGCGGGCCAGGGGGATTGGGCGGTGGCCGTGCGGGTGGGTTGGGCTGTCTGGTCCAGGGGGCTTCCCCCCCCTTTTTTTTTGTTTTTTTTAATTTCTTTCTTTTATTTATTTTCCCTTTCTGTTTTATTTAGTTTTAGGGCATCTAGGCATTTTATAAAATGGTGTTTGCTTCACCATAATTACCAGTGCAATATTTGGCAACCCCCCAACATTTTCGCTTTGACTTTTGAAAACTTAGGGTGTTTGTCACTAATTCATATTTTGAATTAGCAATGATTTTGAACTACCACTTGGTTAGCAACAGTAACACTGGTGACATGGCATCATTAGAAGAGTTTTACTGTAGCCTAATTATCCGGGCGTTACAAATCTCCTCCACTACAAGAAATCTCGTCCCGAGATTTAGGAGGTAGAAGGAAACAGTGCGGGGTATTCATCACGCAGGCTATCCTCTTGTTCCCAAGTGGCTTCATCTTCAGAATGGTGCGACCACTGAACTTTGAGGAACTTGATCGCCTTTTGGCGTGTGCGGCGTTCAGCTTGGTCGAGAATGCGGACCGGATGCTCTTTATAGGAGAGATCCTGTTGCAATTCGAGCACTTCATGTTCCACTCCTCGGATCGGGTCCTTGAAGCAACGGCGGAGCTGTGATACATGGAACACATCGTGAACCTGAGAAAGGTTCGGCGGAAGCTCCAGTTGATATGCCACTTTTCCACGCCTCTCGAGAATAGTGAATGGGCCAATATAGCGAGGAGCTAGCTTGCCCTTGATCCCGAAGCGGTGAGCACCCTTCATTGGTGTAACTCGAAGATAGGCCTTTTCGCCAGGTTGATAGACCATGTCTTTATGATGACGGTCATAATTACTCTTTTGGCGTGACTGAGTAGTCTTGAGATTCTCGCGAATAATGCGGACTTGCTCTTCGGCATGTTGGATAATATCCGGACCAAAGAGTGGATGTTCCCCAGTTTCTGACCAGTTCAGAGGGGTTCGGCACTTTCGTCCATATAACACTTCGAAGGGGGCCATCTTCAGACTAGCTTGATAGCTATTATTATAAGAGAACTCAGCATACGGGAGAGATTCCTCCCATTTCTTGCCGAAGGAAATAACACAAGCTCGAAGCATGTCTTCGAGAACTTGGTTGACACGTTCAACTTGCCCTTGTGACTGAGGATGAAAAGCAGTGCTGAAAGACAGATGAGTGCCCATAGCCTCTTGGAAACTTGCCCAGAATCTTGAAGTGAATAAACTGCCACGGTCTGAACTGATAACCAGTGGAATACCGTGAAGCGAAACAATTCTAGACATGTAGAGAGTTGCAAGCTGACTAGCAGTGATCGTTTCTTTGACCGCCAGAAAATGTGCAACCTTAGAAAGTCGGTCAATGACGACAAGAATAGCATCATTACCCTTTTGCGATTTGGGAAATCCAGTAACGAAGTCCATCTCGACATGGTCCCATTTCCATTCAGGAATAGATATAGGTTGCAGAGTTCCAGCAGGCCTTTGATGTTCTGCTTTGATACGACGGCAAACGTCACATTCAGCAACATAACGAGCAATGTCTTGCTTCATGTTAGACCACCAGAATCTCTGGCGGATGTCTTGGTACATCTTTGTACTACCAGGATGGATACATAGAGGCGTATCATGAGCTTCTTTCATAACCTCCTGAGTCATATTCAGGTTTTCCTTCTTACACGGCACCACTAGGCGGCCTTTGAAGTACAAGGCGCCATCATCAGCAATAGTGAAGGATGAGGGACTTCCTTCTTTAAGGTCTTGCTTAATCTTGTAGACTTCAGAGTCAAATCCCTGCATTGTCTTAATGGTGCCCACGAGATCGGGTTCAACAGCCAGGGTATAGAGGGAACCCTGGGAAACAACACGGAGATTCATCTTGCGGAACTCCGGAGGAGGGGGAGCGAGTGCACCCGGAGGAACAATATGGAGGTTTAGCTTTCTGAATTCTTCAACAAGTGAGGGCTGAACTTTGTGAACCTGGAGGTGGTTGCAGTAAGACTTGCGGCTCAAGGCATCAGCCATTACATTGGCCTTGCCTGGTGTATAGGAAATACCCAAATCAAAGTCTGCAACAGTCTCCATCCATCTCTGCTGACGGAGGTTCAGGTCTGGTTGAGTAAACAGATACTTCAGACTTTGATGGTCGGTGAAGATCTCGCAACGATTACCGAGAAGGTAATGTCGCCACTGTTTCAGTGAATGGATAACAGCAGCAAGCTCGAGGTCGTGAACTGGGTAGTTCTCTTCGTGAGGGCGCAATTGTCGACAGGCATAGGCAATCACTTTGCGCTCCTGCATTAGGACACAGCCTAATCCTTGACGGGAAGCGTCGCAGTAAATGACGAAGTCCTTCTTAGTATCAGGTGGAGCTAGTACTGGGGCAGAAGTCAACTTGTCTTTGAGTGCCTGGAAGCTTTCCTGACATTTGTCTGTCCAGTGGAACTTGACGCCCTTATGCAATAGGTTAGTCAGGGGCCTGGCGATCTTGGAGAAGTTCTCGACGAATCGACGACAATAGCTGGCGAGACCGAGAAAACTTCTGACTTGCTTAATGTTCTTCGGAGGAGTCCAATCAAGAATAGCCTGGACTCGTTCAGGGTTGACGGCAATACCATCCTTAGAGATGACATGCCCGAGATAGGTTACTTCGGGAAGCCAGAATTCACATTTGGAGAACTTGGCATAAAGTTGATGCTCTCGTAGCTTTTCCAGCACGAGGCGAAGATGTTCAGCATGTTCCTCTTCGTTCTTGGAAAATACCAGAATATCATCCAGATAAACCACGACGAACTTGTCGAGGTAATCCATGAATATATAGTTCATCAGGCGAGAGAAGGTGGCTGGAGCATTGGTTAAGCTGAAAGACATGACGGTGTACTCGTAAGATCCGTATCGAGTCACGAATGCGGTCTTGGGGATATCCTCCTTACGAACACGGATCTGGTGGTAACCCAACCTCAAGTCGAGTTTAGAGAACACTGATGAACTAGCCAATTGATCATACAGATCATTGATCCGAGGAAGAGGATACTTATTCTGAATGGTAGCTTGGTTTATAGGACGGTAGTCTTGGACCAATCGGTTTATCCCATCTTTCTTCTTGACAAAGAGAGAAGGTGCTCCCCAAGGAGAGAAACTTGGGCGAATGAAACCACTTCGAAGAGATTTATCGATTTCCTCCTTAAGCTCAAGGAGTTCATGCGGCAGCATCTTGTAGGGTCGCTTGGCTATAGGAGTGGTGCCTGGTTTCAAGTTGATGACGAATTCGACAGCTCTAGCAGGGGGAATCCCTGGGAGTTCTTCAGGAAAGACGTCTAGGAATTCACGCACGACGGGAATGTTTTCAATGCCCTCGAGTGGTGCAGCGTTCAATGTGTTTAAGGCATAAAGTCTGGCCTCGGCATTCCGAACCAGATGAGCATCGTAGCTAATTATTTCATCAGAAGGGTGTAGCAGATGGACGGTCTTAGTGGCGCAAACGATAGAAGCAGTATGCGCCTTTAACCAATCCATTCCCAGAATGAGGTCAATGTTAGACAACTTCAGTATAATGGGCGAGGCACGAAACTCCAACCCTTCGATTTCCACAGGGACGTCAATGCCAACCATGGAGGTCTGACATTGTCCCGCGGGGGTTTTTACCACTACCGAAGTGTTCATCTGCTAAAATTTAACATCGTGCTTGTATGCAAAATCTTCGGACATGAATGAATGCGATGCACCTGTATCAAATAAAACGGATGCTGGTACTGAATTTACGAGGAGTGTACCCATCACAGTAGCAGGCTGGTCTTGAGCTTCATTCAGATCAATGTGGTTGGCATGAACACGGCCATAAGGCTTGGCATTGTTGTTGCGGGCCTGGTTGTTTCCACGGCCAGTAGCTGGAAGGGCCAGTTGATTCTGTTTTTGATTCTGATAGCAGTTCCTGGCAAGGTGACCTGGTTGACCACACTTGTAGCACAGACCATTATTGGGAGTGGGAACAGGTGCTCCGGGTGGTGGAGCTGGAAGTCTTGGCTGCCTAGTTGGAGCAGTAGGCAGATGAGGTGCAGCATAAGACTACCTTGGGGCAGGTGCATTTGGACGGTACATGCTGTTCGGGATCCATATCTTACGCTTCTGCGAGGGCGGGCCCGAAGATGAGCCCGTGTCACGGTTGCGCCTTTGAGAGCTTTGGTGTTCCTGCAGACCAGTCTCGACATTGATGGCCTTGTTCACCAAGGTGGCGAAATCGGCAAAGTCATGCACTAGAAGTGCGAGCTTGATGTCAGCTTGAAGGCCTTCACGGAACTTCTCCTGTCTGCGAGCATCAGTTGCAATGTCTTCTTCAGCATAGCGGGATAAATCCAGAAATTCGCGCTGATAAGCTTCCACAGTTTTGTTGCCCTGGGTGAGGTTGCGGAACTCAGGCTTCTTCCTGTCCATGATTCCTTGAGGGATGAAGCAGGCACGGAAAGCAGCCTGGAAGTCTGGCCAGGTGATGATTGTTCCAACTGGCAGAGTACGCCTGTGGCTGTCCCACCATTGAGCTGCGGGTCCCTTCAGGAAGAAGGAAGCAAAAGTGACATAGCTGGCAGGGGCTACATCAGCCGACTCCATCTCATAGGTGATGTCACGGAGCCAGTCATCAGCATCCGGCGGCTGGGTTGAGCTGCGGTACACACTTGGGTTGAGGCGTATGAAATCCTGCAGAGTCGTTGTGCTTGGATGCTGGTTCATATTGGGGCGAGGAAACTGAGCCATCATGTTTTCCATGAACTGGCGATTCATCTCAAGTTGTTGGATCATACCAGCCATGTACTCAGGCGGTGGTGGGAAGTTGCCACCACGACCACGACCAGCTGGTCTAACCATCCTGCTAGTATATAACAGGGGTAGTTCAGTATTGAGAATTTTGCATAGACAAGAATCATTCATGATGAAACATGCATAATGAAAGGAGCACGGCAGATACCACATAGATAGTCGTCATAACTTACAAAAAGGGTCGGACATAGAGCTCAGTACAGAGAGTTCAGTACATAGACTAAGTCATTATAGGCGGCACGCAGGCTCGCGAATGCATCTAATACTAATGAGCAAGACTACATCAGTCCCAGGAGGTACTGTGAAGGTAGCTGTAACCTGACAGCTGGTAGTGAGGCAACGGATAGTCCTCCACGTCAGTGGCCTGGGGGCCGCGGATACTCTGGTGTAGAACCCGACACTCAGGTGGCAGAAGAGGACCAAGTGCGGGAGAGTAGCCTCCCACCTCTGGCCATCCGACACCATGGGGCATCACGGTCCTGGCTGGGTAGATCGCAGAACGCGACAGCTGTCCAGACCGGACAAAGGGGTGCAACCGCGTCAGAGCCCTGTAAAGGTGCTGACGAGTGGTGTAGAACTCGTGGCGAAGAGCTCTGTTAGCTCGGTCCAGCCCATCAGCATGCAGAACCAGGCGCTGATGGTGGAAGGGCTCTCGGGTGACGGTGGAGTAGGCGGCAGTGTAGTATCCCTCCGCGCCAACGTCAGATGCGATAGGAATGTGTCTGAAAGGGGAAGTGTCCAACGCCTGATACTCTCCATGAAGACGTGTCAGAGCAGCATGAGCAGCATCGTGGACTGCCATCTCGATGGTCACTCCAACACCATGAGCGGTGTGCAGCACGGTAGTGGACTCATACTCCCGAGAGTAGAGGTGGACGATGGCACGGTACTGCTCCTGGTTAAAGTCCTGGTACTCCTCGTAGACGGTGTACTCAGGGTGCCAGCGATAACCCAGACAGGTCATCATATCAGCTAGCACAGCAGGTGATCCTGAGGCACCAATGGCCGCAGTGTGGCGCACGACCTGCCTCGTGGGTTCCATCTGAAAACAAAGATGTTTCAATGGAGTCAAATGACAACATGGGCACTATTCAAAATGCTATCCTACAGAATAACTATGGCTTATCCAACTTCGGGGTGAACGTGGTAACGGGATCCTAAAGTCATAGTTAGTAAATTCGTTTAACCCGAGTAGAAAAGAGTTCAGAGTCCCAGAGTAAAGGTCGAGGAGTAAAAGATCCTAGTACCACCCGATGGCGACGTGGGCCCGTAAGGCACACAGCCAAGTTAGTAAAAGTTTTTGTAATGTCTAGACTCGACTTCGGCCAAGGAGTGTGGAAGGGGGATTCCTACAGGCAGTCGGCTCTGATACCAACTTGTGACGCCCTCGATTCAATCGTACACTAATCATGCACGCAAATGTGTACGATCAAGATCAGGGACTCACGGGAAGATATCACAACACAACTCTAAAACATAAATAAGTCATACAAGCATGATAATACAAGCCAGGGGCCTCGAGGGCTCGAATACATGTGCTCGATCATAGACGAGTCAGCGGAAGCAACAATATCTGAGTACAGACATAAGTTAAACAAGTTTGCCTTAAGAAGGCTAGCACAAACTGGGATACAGATCGAAAGAGGCGCAGGCCTCCTGCCTGGGATCCTCCTAAACTACTCCCGGTCGTCATCAGCGGGCAGAACGTAGTAGTAGGCACCTCCAGCGTAGTAGGGGTCGTCGTCGACGGTGGCGTCTGGCTCCTGGACTCCAGCATCTGGTTGCGACAACCAGAAAGAAAGGAAAGGGGAAAGGAGGAGAGAAAGCAACCATGAGTACTCATCCGAAGTACTCGCAAGCAAGGAACTACACTACATATGCATGGGTATATGTGTAAGGAGGCCATATCAGTGGACTGAACTGCAGAATGCCAGAATAAGAGGGGGATAACTAATCCTGTCGAAGACTACGCTTCTCGCAGCCACCGTCTTGCATCAAGTAGAAGAGAGTAGATTGAAGTCCTCCAAGTAGCATCTCCAAGTAGCATCTCCAAATAGCATCTCATAGCATAATCCTACCCGGCGATCCCCTCCTCATATCCCTGAGGTAGAGCGACCACCGGTTGTATCTGGCACTTGGAAGGGTGTGTTTTATTAAGTATCTGGTTCTAGTTGTCATAAGGTCAAGGTACAACTCCAAGTCGTCCTGTTACCGAAGATCACGGCTATTCGAATAGATTAACTTCCCTGCAGGGGTGCACCACATAACCCAACACGCTCGATCCCATTTGGCCGGACACACTTTCCTGGGTCATGCCCGGCCTCAGAAGATCAACACGTCGCAGCCCCACCTAGGCTCAACGGAGAGGCCAGCACGCCGGTCTAAACCTAAGCGCGCAGGGGTCTGGGCCCATCGCCCTGAGCACACCTGCACGTTGCGTACGCGGCCGGTGAGCAGACCTAGCAACCTCCATTACAAAGGAAGTTGCATTAACGCAGTCCAACCCGGCGCGCGTCGCTCAGTCGCTGACGTCACGAAGTGCTTCGGCTGATACCACGACGTCGGGATACCCATAACTACTCCCGCGTAGATGGTTAGTGCGTATAGGCTCGTAGCCAACTCAGATCAAATACCAAGATCTCGTTAAGCGTGTTAAATATCCGCGAACGCCGAACAGGGTCAGGCCCACCTCTCTCCTAGGCGGTCTCAACCTGCCCTGTCGCTCCGCCACAAAGATCTACACAGAGGGCCGTCGGGACAAAGGTCCTTTCAGCCCCCAATCCGTGAATCACTCGCGGGTACTCTTCGAGCTGACCCGACTTTAGTCACCATCTGTATAGTATGTATGTATGTAAAGTATATACCCGTGATCACCTCCCGAGTGTTCACGGCCCGATAGTATAGCACGGCTGACGGACAAGAATGTAGGGCCACAGACGGAAATACTAGCATCCTATACTAAGCATATAGGATTGCAGGTAAAGGTATCAACAGTAGTAACAAGGACAGGCTATGCATCAGGATAGGTATAACGGAAAGCAGTAACATGCTACACTACTCTAATGCAAGCAGTATAGAGTAGAATAGGCGATATCTGGTGATCAAGGGGGGGGCTTGCCTGGTTGCTCTGGCAAGAAGGAGGGGTCGTCAACTCCGTAGTCGAACTGGGCAGCAGCAGCGTCGGTCTCGTAGTCTACCGGAGAGAAGAGGGGGAAGAAACAATGAATACAATGCAAACAAATGCATATCGATGCATGACATGACAAGTAACGATGCTAGGTGTGCCCAATCGCGGTAGTAGGTGATACCGATGAAGGGGGGAAACATCCGGGAAAGTATTCCCGGTGTTTCGCGTTTTCGGACAGATGAACCGGAGGGGGAAAGTTGCGTGTTTGGTATGTTAGAGGTGTGTGGTGGACGAACGGGCTGCGTATCCGGGTTCGTCTTGTCGTTCTGAGCAACTTTCATGTAGAAAGTATTTTCATCCGAGTTACGGATTAAAAGATATGATTTTCTAAAGATTTAAATCATTTTCTGATTTTATTTATTCATTTAAATCCAACCTTATCCAGAACAGTGCCTGATGACGCAGGCATGACATTAGAGTGATGTCAGCAGGTCAACTGGTCGGTTGACCAGTCAAACCAGACAGGTGGGTCCAGTGGGACCCACATGTCATTGTGAGGGACAATAACAGAGTTCTAAAATTAACTGAAAGGGTTAATTAGTGTGTGGGTCCTAGCAGTCAGTGAGAGGTTAAAGTTTTAATTAACTAATTTAATTAATTAGTAGTTTATCTATTTGTTTTATTTTTTTATAGCATGGGGCCCGCATGTCAGTGCCACTGGGCTGCCCAGTCAGCATGTTGACCCAGTCAACAGGTCAACAGGGGGCCCTGGGCCCACCAGTCAGTGGCCCGAGACGGTGCCACGTGGGTGCCAGCTCGGCACCCGCCGGAGACGCGCCGGGGCTAACTCCGGCGACCAAAACAACGACGGCCCCTCGCCGGAGTTGGCCGGAACCGTGCTACGGGGCTCGGTTTCGGGCGTGCGTGGGTGCGTTCGAACGGTCACTCGACGGCGCGTCGAGTGGTGGTGGTGGCCTCGCCGGACCTGGCCGGAAACGTCACCAGCGACGAGGTCCGCGGCGTTGCGTTCGGGCGCTCATCAGGGATGGCGCAAAGAGGCACGGGAGGGGGCGTGCGCGTGTGCGTTGAGTCGGGCGTTCGACGTCGCGTCCATCTATGGTGGCGGCGCGGCCCGTAACGGGCTAGGACGACGACGGCGAGAGGCCGAGCGGACGCCGGTGTTCGGGCACGGTTGGAAACGAGGCTAGAGGGCACGGGAAGGCACGGGCCCGAGCTCGTTGGGCTCATGGGAGCAAGAGGAGCTCGATGCCGTGCCCAGGTGAGTGCGACAGGGGCCGTGGCCACGGCGGCGAGGTACACCGCGGCGACCGGAGCCCGGGCACGACGACGAGCTAGTTACCGTGCGAGCTAGGAGAGCTAGAGGGCGGAGGAGGGAGGCAGCTCACCTAGCGGCACGCACGAAGGCCGGTGGTAGTCTAGTAGCAGCAGGGGGGTGTCGCCGGAGTTGGTGAAGAACGCGGCCGCCGGAGATGAGGGCGAAGGGGATCCGGTGATTCGGGGCTCCTCCGCTCCAGCTGAGGCCTCCGGTGGACGAGGAAGATGACGGAGGCGTCGACGGACACGCAGGCGCGGCGAGGCGGCGACTGTGGCCGCGCGATTCACGGCGGCGAGGCCATGGTGGCACTCGGTTGCGGTGGGGAAGGAGGGGGAGATGGATCTGGAGGGGAGAGGGAGAGGCGCGGGGGCCGAGGGCGAGCGTGGGGGCGAGTGGTAGGCGGGATTGAGGAGGCAGGGGGGTGCTGGCGATCTTATCCCCCGTCTCGTCGCCGGCGAGGGGGGGTTCGGTTGGGACGCGCCCTGTTCCGACCCGGGTCGGGGGAACAGGGGAAGGGGACGCGGTGCGGGAGCTGGGCCGGCTGGGCCGGCCAGTCTGGCTGCGGGCCAGGGGGATTGGGCGGTGGCCGTGCGGGTGGGTTGGGCTGTCTGGTCCAGGGGGCTTCCCCCCCCCTTTTTTTGTTTTTTTTTAATTTCTTTCTTTTATTTATTTTCCCTTTCTGTTTTATTTAGTTTTAGGGCATCTAGGCATTTTATAAAATGGTGTTTGCTTCACCATAATTACCAGTGCAATATTTGGCAACCCCCGAACATTTTCGCTTTGACTTTTGAAAACTTAGGGTGTTTGTCACTAATTCATATTTTGAATTAGCAATGATTTTGAACTACCACTTGGTTAGCAACAGTAACACTGGTGACATGGCATCATTAGAAGAGTTTTACTGTAGCCTAATTATTCGGGCGTTACACTAGTGCTCCAAGGTCCATCAATGAACTGACAAACAAAAAGCCATCGAAAGGAAACCACAATCACAATGAAAACGGGAAAAGAATAGGCTGTGAGAATCTGTCGGTGCTTCGCAAAAAGAAGATTCTTGGAATGAAAATATAGCAACATCACTGATTCGCCCACCTTTCCTTCGTCGGTACAGAAGAAAAATGGCAGAAGAGAGTAGCCTGGAGTGAGGTTTTCTTCAAGAAAGGGGAGAAAGGGCTTCAACGAGCATTCTAGTGAAATGATGGTTGCTTCGTCTAGTCCAACTTCGAGGCCACTTTACCACTGCTGGTAAAGTGTGGGTTTTGTTATATGACGGGTCATGACGGCCACACTAGGGTGACAAGTGAGTCTCGACTGTAGCACCTCGCTTTGATTTGGTGGATGGCACACGGGCCCGGATGCTTTGATGTCCCACATGTAGATAGAGTAGCTAGTCATATAGGAGTGCTCAATATTGTGCACCGCGACCAAGGCAGAGAGGAAAACGAGAGAACTATGTAATTAATGCATGAGTTTAATTAGGGTAGTTTTGTAAAGTACGAGATACATTCCTCCAATCGCAAAATGCCTTGGTTCATGAGATTTGAGATTTGAGTCCTATAAACCGGAAGGGAGGGAGTACTGCATGCGGTGTAGTCTAGTCACTTGTTGATATCTCTAGAAAGGCAAATACTCCTTTCTGGTTTACAGGGCTATACTACTCCCTCCGTCTAGGTGTGTAAGTCATCTTATGAAAACGAAATAATCCCAAAACACTTAGGCGTGGTGCATTAACTTCTACCTTGTTTCTTGTTTCTTGACATATCAACCAATAAGAGATGAGAGGTGTGCATGCTTTTAATGACTTGAGACTACCAAACACGACATGCACTGGCTAGTTCATTGCATGCAATGCTATTAATTAGCAAATAAACATTAAGGTCTCTCGTTTTCCCCTCCTCCTTGGTCATGGTGCACAACCTAAGACTAGCCATAGTGGGAGTAACTTCAGCAGTAACATCGAGTCCAACTCAGCAAATTTGCTTATGTGGCAGTGGTTAATAAGGAGAGAGGTAATTATAGTAACTTAGCTAGTTACTGTAACATCACATGTCCCAATGCAATATGAGTCTATAACCTCATAAATGAAGCTTTGCATGTTACCACACTTATGTTACTACCCACTATGAAGGTAGTAACATAGTCTAGGGATATGTGTATGTTACTAGTGTATGTTACTTACCATTGTGGCTAGTCTAAGGCCCTTCCCAGTGCTCCACGGTGTACAGGTGCTAAGGGTACCACATAGGCAATAAAGTGATGTGGAAAAGCAATTAAGGAGGAGAGAGAGCATTATGGTGACCCAAGGAGGAAACGGTGCTAAGCGCATGGACCTATGCAGAATGACTATCAACCGATGGATGATGGAGTTCAATTGTTAAACAATTCACTGGGGGAAGCTTAGCTACAAAAGTTAAGCACCAATGCATTGGAAGTAGCCTAAGATGACTTACTCACCTAGACGGAGGGAGTAGCAAGTACTAGTACTACTACAATAGTGGGCTCAAATAGCAATTTTGTCTCATGCAAGAGCCTGGCTATATGCGTGCTCCAAGGCACCGCATCTCGCGAGCATTCGCAACTGCCACGTTCGGGTTGCGCTTGGCTCTTCGCCTCTTCGAGAAGACGAACAATGATGTTACTCCTACTTCTATAGTATCGAATCCACTGCTGCATGTTCGTCCACCTCGTGCGGGAGGGATAGCGTGTAGCGAAAGCTTCTACTAGTCCTGCCAGCCACCACGCTCATGCGCGAGGGAGGGACACAACTTCATTGACTTACTGCTCCTACCTTTGTGTCTATGACAGGTGGGCCCAAGAGGTGGTTGGCCCACCTGTCATGCAGCCAAAGGCAGGTGCAGTTAAGGCACCGGAGCTTAGTCCGCGAGGGAGAGGGCGTTGTAGTAATCAAACTTCTCAGTCTTGTACGAGTTGACGCGACACATCAAAGCACTACACTCGATATAAGTCTTTTTACACATTTCAAATGGACTTCAACATACGGATGTATGTAGACATATTTTGCTTCATATGTAGTCACTCATATGTAGTCACTTGTTGCAATCTCTAAAAGAACTTATATTTGGAAACGGGGGAGTACAACGCATGCATGCATGCCGTGACTTTCCTTTTGATACTTGCATGTGTTGATTTGATGCACCTTGCCAAATTTTGACTATAAATTTAACTAACCAAATTTTCATGCATGTCACAAAAAATTACGGGGCTGTTTGGATTATGACTATGTTTGTCTTATATTGCCACATTATTTTTGCCACACTTGCCTAACTTGAGTTGCTCAAATTGTTAGACACACTTTGGCTTGCCTAAGGGAATCTTGCCACACTTTTTGTGTCTATGACATGTGGGGTTCACTACTAATAAAAAAAATTCTTGTCTTAGGTGTGGCTAATAAAAAAGACTTATATTTAGGAACGGAGGGAGTAGAAAATATAAATAATAATGCATGTTGGGGCAACCCACGTTTCCGATAATTTTTGTCGTGGGCTTGTTCAAAATTTTTACGAGGGGGTGGTTATTCATTTAATGGAGGGACTTGTACCAGACTTGAACGATACAAAGTGCGACCTGGAACACCGTAACACCACTTGGAACAAGTGGGTAGCTATCTCAAAAAACAATCAACAACTAAAAAAAATGCCGACCTGGCACGTAGTACACAATTTTAAACGATTGTTTTGATGGAGTGAAAAAGGAAAACTACCCCACTACATATATATATAGGCCAGAGCCTCCGCGCTTGCTTGCTAGGGTTGCTCTATTCACACACTCTCATCCTCTCAAGATCTAAACAATATAGGGGTGGTAAAACTGTCTTTCTCCCTTCAAAAAACACTGTCTTTCTATCCTCACCGCTGGTTACAGATCCGGACGTATCCCCCTCCGCCGGTGAAGGGGAGGAGAGGCAGCATTTAGGCCGTCATCTACAGCGAGGGAGGAGACCCACTGCCGGCCACACCATTATATCTGGCCACGTGCCGGCGCGGGAGGTCCTCCGATCCCTTCGTCATTACCCTAGTGTGGGCGGATCCGGCCTCCCGCCGCCCACCTATCCACATCCCGACGACCTTCGGGTATATCTTCATTCAAAACCGCCTTAGCTCTACTTCCCCAGCTCGCTACGTCACTACATGTGCATCATTTTCTACCTCTCAGCCCCTCTCGATCAGATGGTCCAACGTCACATATTTTTTTATTTGATTGTTAGAGGTAAAGCTACTTCATGGAGTCAAATCTTGCACTTCCTCCGTCTGGAAATACTTGTCATTGAAATGGATGCATCTAGATGTATTTTAGTTCTAGACACATCCATTTTGATGACAAGTAATTTTGGACGGAGGGAGTACTTGGTTCAAACAAGAAATAAAGTGGGGGTGGGGGAATTTAGTATGTACATCGGACTTGGTACAAACAGGAAGGAAAGGGGGTGAAAGTAGTACAGACTGGTCATCCAACCGGTCTCTTGGTCGAAAAGGGAAATATAGGGGTAACGTTGTACACAGTGGTATGACCAGGACTAGATTTGCTATCCACACATAGGAGCAGGTGGCTATAGTGAACAAAAATGGGACCAACCCAGATATGTTTCTTGGATGTTTGTTTCTCGGGGCAACAAACTATGAATCACCACTTTATGCCCCTGTTTACGTACATGGTGTTGGACTGCTAGTGCACTCGCTGTCCCATGCCCTTATACCAAATATTTAGCTGTTCTTAATCTAATGTCACTGGTAAAAATTAAGCCATGCCACTGTTATAAGCCATGACAAGTTTAGCCAAATGTTTTTGCCTGTAATTGTTTGAGGCTCTGACTGTTTCCTCTGTAGCTTTTTGTGCAAAGAGGGATATCCAATTCACTTGGTTGCTGTTGTGACCTTTTGGTGCACTGCTCAAAACTCTTCTTAAAAGAAGTGACTTTTGTGTTGTTTAACTGGAATGTCAGAATGGACCAGTTGGTTCATTCTGGTGGAACTGCACAAAGGGAGATCTGTGTTCCAATCCTCATCATCCATATTGGCGCCATAACCTTCCTTTAGGTAAGAATGATATTTAATGCATGTGTTCATCTCTATTTTCCGACTGCCATGAGAAAATAATGCTATTTTTTACTAGTACACTTGTACTCCCTCACTGACAAACCAATTCTGAAATAGAAGGCCAATCATGTACTTGGTTTCACCAACTGGTGAGGAGAAAGAGAAAGAGAGCATGAAGAGGAAGAAGAAGAAGAATAAACAGTGCCAAGGCAATCTTGCTGAAGCCAGAGGCCTCAGTCGAGGCCATTCAAGGGCTCCAGCAATGACTACCTTACATGTGAGACGATCCTCCTGGGAGCCCTTCCACTTCTGATGTCTCACTTAATTAATTAGGAGTACTTAAGTACCACTAATTTATTGCTGCCTAATTTTCCTGTCAGAGTTAAACAAATCTTTAGTAGGACCCTATGCTGAATCATGTACATGTGTATGTTTGTCTATGGAGGTGAATCATGTGGTGGAGCGGGGAGGGAATATTACTAGTGTCATGACATAATAGTGCTATTGTTTTGCATGTCAATTTATTGCCATTGGTTTAATGAGGCAATGTTTTGCTTATTGTCCATCATGAATTTGATGCTACTGTTAGAGTAATATGCTAATGTCTTCCTATCCTTTCTCACTAAGCTAATGAAGGTTTCACCTTCTTCCTACTTGTCCAAACAGGGATCATGTTGTGCCAATCATACATTTTAGTGGAACTACACAAGACAATATAATGAACTGTATCCCAGCCAGTGATGTAACTCTGCTGGAAGTTCTTGATAATCTTTCGATATAATCTCAGCACTAGTAAACAAGAGTGATTCCAACCATACATTTGAAGTGCACAAAAATATATACTATTGAGTGATTCCAGTGAGTGATTTATCATCTCTTATGGGACTACATGAATAAGCTTCTTTTCTCAGGTTGGTACGGGACTAAGGCCTTCATCCATATTAGTTTGTTGTCATCTCTATTTGTATCGTGCTACTATCATGAGAAACTCCTTTATCTTTGTAGTTAAAGTTTTGCAACCTATGATAAATGGCAATGCTTTGAGTGTTGAGCTCATTGGCACTGATTAAATAAACTAATACCTCTCTTTAAGAAAGACTACTGTGTTGCTAACTTTACCCATTAAGATAATGAGGGTGCTTCTATTTGTTAGTGTATGTTTCATCAACTAGTCCCACTATTACAGTAATCTCACTCTCTCAATATATGTGCCAACAGGGATGCTCGATTTTGGTGGAACTGCACAGAAACTTTGGGTGCTTCATTGCCTCGACAGCTTCTGTCCTTTCCTGTCAGTCACTAATCTCGGCCTGCTTTCTTCCTTTGCTACCAGTCGCTTCGCTTATCTCGGCTTCCCGTCAAAGGAAATAGTAATTGATATGCTACCTCACACAGGTTGGTACTGGTCTTTATCCTGATTATTGTGCTTGTCATGTATTGGTATTTTGGTATTGTGCTACTGTTTGCCGATTTTATAAAGGAGTAACTTAGAGCCTGAACTCGCATGCACAAAATATCAGTAGAACTAGATGATTTCAGTAGAACTGCACAAAATATCAGATGACAGATACTTATGTTGCTGCTATGTACTCCAAAGTTCACTCAAACAAGCATCGATGTTGACAAGAAGTGCCTATATTCATTCGAGTATCAACCGGCGTCAACCAGTTGTCAAACTCCAAGTATTAGGAGAGTGAACGCCAGAAATATTGCTTGGCGCATAGCCCAGAAGAACACAGTCCAGCCTTTGGTCCCAACTTGTGCCTTTTGGTTATCGGCAGATATGGTAGCGAAATGTATGGCATGGAGTCTAAAGATTCCAGACAAGTTGGTTGACGCGTATATTCGTCTGGCACTTAATCAGTCTGCACGCCAGGGATGCTCCATTTCAGTTGAACTGCACAAAAAATTTGGGTGGTTCATTTTCTCAACCGCCTCCTTTCTCGTCTGCAATGTAGAATTTTGGCGAGCTACTAGACCAAGATAAGCCAGTAAACTAGTTGGATGAAAGTAGTGGCCAAGTTGCTCAAACCTCCCTCGGCACGAGGCCACTATTTGAGGATAAACCTATAAGCAAAGTTCAGATTGTTTGTGCTGCCTCTTATGTACTCGAAAGTTTACTCGTACAAGCATTAATTTTAGCAAGAAGCACCTCCGACTGAACACCATTTACCAGTCTATACCCTAGGTAATTAAAGTTTGTCCATGGATCATATTGGCTGTGATCTCAATCATTTGGATGCATAAACATACTGAACATGTGTATATCTGAATCTTTTTGTGAATTATGTATGAATATTGTCGTGTGATCTATCAATCATTTGGATGCATAGACATGTTCAACATGTGTATATATGAATCTTTTGAGTTGTTGATAGTGAATGTTGGCTATGAATATGAACGTGTCCTATGAACCTGAGTTTGATATGAATGTTTACCTTTTCTGTCGTACTTGTGTGTGAACTTGTTAGTATGCCTACTGTGGGGTATGTGACGTGTGGGTGTCAAAGGCACACCTTCTTCCCGAGAAGAATTGCACCTACTTTGTTAGGGTAGCAACGACGCATCAGCTCTTTTTAATCTTTTTATTACTCTGTCTTCCCCCTCCCCCACTCAACCCCTGCCGTAATGTTTTGGGCCTCAAAACAAACATAGTACTGCGTTGTTTTGGGGGCTTGATGAAAAATCGAGTGCTGGTTTATGTAGGTTGGCCTGCCCAGCAAATGGGCTGCTGGTTCCACCACGACGGACTGGAAGGCTAAGAATACAAGTTGTATGGTGCAAAGGCAAGTAAAAAAACGCGATCGAGAGCCATCCACTAAAGAAAAAAAAATCGCTCCTGATGTGCGTCTTCAGTCGTGCCGCCGGCCCCCTCTTTAATCCAGTTCGCTCAGGGATCTGGTATCATTTTTTCCAGAGGGCGAACAAGTATCAGCTAGGCCTAGGTTTTGTATTTTAACATGCGTAGCCCACGACATACGGAGACAATGGTTTCAACTTATTTTTTGAGGTCCATACCGGCCTATGGGCTTTTTCTTAAAGATCGGCAGCCCAATGTATTTTTTTAATAAAATGCAGGTCTCTGTTCTATTTATCTATATATAAGAATAATAATGTTGTGTCCAATTTATGTTTTCCCTTCTAACCACATTATATATATTCATATTATTACTATTATCGTATATTTTATAGAGACTTATATATACATTATAAAAACATCCCATGTGTTATTAACTTATAAAAGTAAATGTTTAACAGAAGTTGGCCAGGAAAATCCTGGTTGTTTTTGACTCACAGGCAAGGAAAATCCTGGTGATTGCGTACAAAAGCTTGCAAAGATTTTAAGGACCAATGTAATAATAACGCGCTCATTTTTATTTTAAACAATAACTCGCTAATTTGTTAATTATATATATATATATATATAATGTGCCTCTCCGATTTATTTTTTGATATTAATTGCTCCTTCTAACATAACATTATATATATAACGAGCCCAGCTAATTCGTGTATTTCAAGGAAGTGCAAATGGGCTGGGATTTCTTAGAAAATATAAATGGGCCTGATTGACGCGAAATTATTTGTTCATCCAACCCAGCAAATGGACTGTACATTCTAGAAAGCATGGGTTAAATATACGCCACATTTTTGCAGGCTCACATGTGGGCCAATAGGTTGAAGCCTACGCAGGGCGTTATCAACTTGGTCAACAAATGATTATGACATCCATAGCCATTGGATTTATATCCAACGGCCAACATGCACCTTCAATCTCTCATCTTCTTATTCCAGCGTCGCCGGGACCGCCTGGTCCGGCCTCCGGCGGCTAGCGGCTCTACTTAGCACGCATCGCTGAGAAGTGCTACCCCACTGCCGACAAGGCTATCCCTCCACCCCTCCACACCTCCTGATATTCTCCACCGACTGCAGCCCCACGCAGCACCAGAACCAGTTATAACCCTTCTCCTCCTCTCAATCTGCGACTCCACTACCGCGTCTTCCCATCTCCGAGTCGTTCCCGTTTGGGGCCTCACCGTCGTCCACCGCCTTGTTGCGCTCGGTGCGGCGTGGTCAACAAACGAGAGTCATCAGAAGAGGATTGTACGTGGAGAGCCTGACGGCTGGGACCCACGAGGTCCATGGTCGCACACAAGGAAAGTTCCACTTTATTAAGCTGAAAAAATGTTTCCTCTTCCTGACAATTGGGACCCACCGGCTGTATCTTTGCACGGAAGGAAGTGCCTCCTTGTTATGTGAAAAAAATTATTCCTCCCGTCGACAGCTGGGACCCGTCAGATTTGGTGGCTGACTTGTGGGCCTACTAAGTGGACGTGTACGCAGGGCTTTGTCAACCTAATCAACAAATGATTCTAGCATCTGGACCGTTGGATGTTAATCCAACAGCCGTGCTCCTTCTTCAACCTCTGTTCTAGCTCCTGTCTCCCGTGGGCGGCACCATGGCTGTACTGCCGCGCACCCGAACCAGTCAAGTTTCCCACTCCTCTCCATCTGCGACTCCACTGCCCCGTCTTCCCCATCTCCGGGTCGTTCCAGTCTGGGGCCTCGTCATCGTCCACCGGCCTTTGTGCGCTCGGCACGGTGTGGTCAACATGGTCAACAACCGAGAGTCATCGGAAGATGACTGTACGTGAGAGGCTGACAGTGGGGATGCACCACGCCCATGGACGCATGCATGCAACGGAATGCGACATGGTCAACATGGTCAAGGACGACTTCCATCGGAAGTGTACTGTACATGGAGAGGCTGGTAGCTGGGTCCACGACCGCAGCAAGGAAGTGCCTCCTTATTACGTGAAAAATAATGATTCCTCCACATGATAGCAGGGACCCACTAGACGAGCCACTGTATTTTGTGAAAAAAACATTTCCCCCCTGACTGTTGGGACCCACCTGACGGGCCACCATATTTCACGAAAAAATGTTCCCCCCACTGTTAACTCGGACACACTGGAAGTGCCTCCTTATTACGCAAAAAAATGAATACTCCCCTGTCAGGACCCCGACTCGATGTCACATCGATCTAGCCGGTAACACTTCATATCACTTTGCGGCCTCACGCACGGTAATCCCACGGGTGTCGCCTTACCTTTGCCCGGGACCGTTTGCGCCTTTTGGCTCACGTATATGATAGTGTCGCTAGCATCCATATGATAAAGAGCCCGGGCTGACATGACTAGTCGTAAACCCAAAGTGGCACAGACTTACAGGGACAGGCATCCATGACCCAGCTTCGAACGTGTCGGTCATCAGCAAGTGGGTCCGGGCTGTAGCACTGGGCTAGCAGGACTCCGGTAAACCGGGCTGTAGCGGGCTAACAGGACTCCGGTACTCAAAGCGTGACATTTCCCCGAAGGGACAGACACAGGAACGAAGAAGGACACATGCCGGCCAGCCTAAGTGTTCCAGAGCAGTAGCAAGCTACCATGGCTCAGCGGTAACACTAGGAGACATTTCCCGGTAAGAGAGGCTACTAAAGATAAACAACTAGATAGTCAGATCCCACACATACCAAGCATTTCAATCATACACACAATATGCTCGATATGTGCAAATACAACGACGCATCACAACATGACTCTACGACACAAGTACTTTATTTAAGGCTCAGTGAGCCATACATAACATACACACAAAGGTACGGGTCTCACGACCCAACATACAAGTCATACAGTCATACAAGCCAACAGCGGAAGTAACTTGTCTGAGTACAGACAACTATTAAAATAAAGGAGGCTTGGAAGCCTAACTATACTATGTGGTCCATCACAAGCTCAGGGTCACCACCTGGGTCTTTAGCCTACTCGTTGATGTCAACGTCTACATAGAACCCATCAGAAGGGGTTGCAGCGTCTTCTGTAAAAATGTAGATTATAGCAACATGAGTACAAAGGTACTCAGCAAGACTTACATCAGATCCTACATACATGCATAGTATCAAGAAGGGTTGGTGGAGTTATTGCAGCAAGCCAGCTTTGACTCCTGGCTAGACTATCCTACGATACTCCATTTGAAATAGTTTTGCGCACACGAGTCCACTATTCACCACTTCAATACACTACCGAGGATCCACCACCGTCTTCCTACGGAAGAGCCATCCTCGGCACTCACACTTATCTTGAGGCTTTTAATAGTTTCCATTTACTTGTCTATGAACTGTATAGGCAACCAAGTAGTCCTTTACCGC
>NC_057813.1:373314170-373317198 GCF_018294505.1 Triticum aestivum
CGAAGGGACAGACACAGGAACGAAGAAGGACACATGCCGGCCAGCCTAAGTGTTCCAGAGCAGTAGCAAGCTACCATGGCTCAGCGGTAACACTAGGAGACATTTCCCGGTAAGAGAGGCTACTAAAGATAAACAACTAGATAGTCAGATCCCACACATACCAAGCATTTCAATCATACACACAATATGCTCGATATGTGCAAATACAACGAAGCATCACAACATGACTCTACGACACAAGTACTTTATTTAAGGCTCAGCGAGCCATACATAACATACACAAAGATACGGGTCTCACGACCCAACATACAAGTCATACAGTCATACAAGCCAACAGCGGAAGTACTTTGTCTGGGTACAGACAACTAGTAAAATAAAAGAGGCTTGGAAGCCTAACTATACTACATGGTCCATCACAAGCTCAGGGTCACCACCTGGGTCTTTAGCCTACTCGTTGATGTCAACGTCTACATAGAACCCATCAGAAGGGGTTGCAGCGTCTTTTGTAAAAATGTAGATTATAGCAACATGAGTACAAAGGTACTCAGCAAGACTTACATCAGATCCTACATACATGCATAGTATCAAGAAGGGTTGGTGGAGTTATTGCAGCAAGCCAGCTTTGACTCTTGGCTAGACTATCCTACGATACTCCAACTTGAAATTGTTTTGCGCAACGAGTCCACTACTCACCACTTCAATACACTACCGAGGATTCACCTCCGTCTTCCTACGGAAGAGCCATCCTCGGCACTCACACTTATCTTGAGGCTTTTAACAGTTTCCATTTACTTGTCTATGAACTGTATAGGCAACCAAGTAGTCCTTTACCGCGGACGCGGCTATTCGAATAGATCATGTTAACCCTGCAGGGGTGTACTTCTTCATACATGTTTCCACCACTTAGCGTCTGCACACGACATGTGCTCGGCAGACTTCAAGCGAAAGCCGACGTGGGTGTAGACCACGACCTACCTAAACACTTAAGCCTCTAGTCCAGGTTTATCGCCTATTCAGGTTCCATCCGCAGGGAGTCCGGCCGAGGTTTCCCATACGGCCTCGAACGATGTGAACAGGGTTCCCGAGATACCTAACGGGTATTCGGTACACCCGGCCACGTACCTACCGCATCACAGCCCACCCCTACGGTCAGCGCTGTCCATGGCCTCCAGTAGGCTACAAACACCAGAAACTACTTGCAACTCCTGGACAGAGTGCTAGGGTGAATAAGAAGTCGAGCGGGGTCATATTTCAGGGCCCAATGTATGGTAGTAGCTGATTCTTAAATCACACATGCAGATCTCAGTGCTTAAGGTCAGTTTCAATGAAACAACCCACCATGTACTCCTACATGGCCTCTCATCGATACCTTTACCAAATCGTGTTCACCACACCACTCTCATTACCGACATAATCATTTCACTCTAGCCCATCACCCAGATGAGCCAGACCTGACACGACTCTAAGCATAGCAGGCATAGCAAGGTAGGAACAACACATACATATGGCTCAATCAACTCCTACACATGCTAGTGGGTTTCATCTAGTTACTGTGGCAATGACAGGTCATGCAGAGGAAATGGGTTCAACTACCGTAGCACACAGCAGTTTGAATCGCGTTGTCTTAATGCAGTAAAAGAGAGCAGGAGCGAGAACATGGGATTGTATCGATATGATCAAATGGTTGGTTGCTTGCCTGATGGTTCGTTGCACGGATACGGTTCTTCGTTAGGGTAATCACGGTACTCCTCGGGGACAGATCCTGTCGCAAAGGTCATCGATACACAAACATCACCAAACAATATGCAACAATATGATGCATGCATGAAACATGGCAATATGAGTGTGTTGGGCTAATGCAACTAAAACCAGAAGGGTTTGAACAAATTTGAATCAAAGATTCAAATTCCAAATTCAAATATGGCCTTTTAAAGTGCTTTTCCTTGTTCTGATTAAAACATCAATTTAACTTGTTTGATCATGCATGAAAATAGTACAGATGGATAGATTGGATTTTTCTGATCATTTTTCATATATAATTTGTCCAATTTGGAGTTACAGAATAAAAGTTATGAAATTTTGAAGTTTAAATAATATTCTGGAATTTCCTGATTTAATTTAAATCCAGAAATCCAATTACTGCGTCAGCCTGACGTCAGTGTGACGTCAGCAGGTCAACGGAACTGGTCCAGGTCAAACCTGACAGTGGGTCCCGCATGTCATGGTGATTAATTTAATTAAAACTTAATTAAAACTAATCCTGTTTAATTAGCAGGGCTGGGCCCCACCTGTCATTGACTCAGGGGAGTCAACCAGGGCCCACCCGTGGTCAAAGTCAGTGTCGGCTGCCGGCGTTTAGTCGCCGGCGAGCCCGACGCGGCGGCGGGAGTGGTTTTGGCCATTTCGGCCACCAAATGGACCGCGGAGGCCACCGGAGTGGAGCTGAGGACAACCCGCAGCTCTTGGCGGAGTCCGTTGGGGTCGGGGTGGCCGGAGTCGACGTCGGCGACGACTTTGGCGGCCACCGAGGTTCGGTCGGAGGTGAACTTGGTGCTAGAGGGTTCGGTGAGGCTCGTGGAGTGGCTAGCTAGATGCTGTGGAACGCGGTGAGCAAGATGGACACCATCTTGTGGCCGGAGGATGACCGGGAGCACGTCGGCGACGAGGTCCACGGCGGTGGGTGCGGTTGAGCTCCGGGAGGTTGCTACACGGCTCGGGAGCAAGAACGGAAGGGAGGGGAAGATGGCTAAGCTCACAGTGAGTGCGACGGAGTCCTTGGTGCGGCCGGAGATGGACCGGAGCGACGACGGCGTTGAAGGGGATCTCCGGCGACGGTGAGCTCGGGCGAGGTCGGTGCGGTGGTCTCGGGCGTTGCGAGCGCTCGGGGCTCGGCTGCTCGATGAAGTGGACAGCGGTGAAGCTCCTGAACACGGTGAGACGGCGTGGAGACGACGGGGAGCACGGCTACGACGGTGGTGCGGCGATGGTGGCGTCGGCCATGGCTGGGGCGTGCGAGGGGGAGGAGCTG